>NW_026086605.1:2807500-2825000 GCF_022539395.1 Myiozetetes cayanensis | reverse complement strand
TCCCACTCCGAGGGATCCCTCCCGGCCGGGTGTGTAGAAATCCCGGCTGCGGGAGAGGGGCGGCTCGGGGGGCAGCGAGCCGGGCTCACAGGCCCTCGACCCCCCGCCCAACTTCACTGAGCAGTTTCACAGCATCCGTCTGCTGTCGATGCCGCGGTGTGCGAGGGCAGCGGGAAGCAGGAAAGCTGGAATCTGGTTAGATTTTTTTTTTTGCTTCTTCTTTTTTTTTCCCCTAATTAAAAAAAAAAAAAAATCCTACCTAACTCCATCAACCCCATCATTCTCCAGGGAAATGGCCTTGGCAGTCCGGGACAGGTAGGACGGGCCGGTGCCCGCTGCTGCCCGCACCCGCGCAAAGGGCGCTCTGCGGGGCCGGGGCCGCGCTGGTCTCCAAGGGCTTCTTCCTCGGCTGGAGAAGGGCCGGGAGGGTCCGGAATCGTTTTCTGGGCACTGACCAGAAATAAATGAGCTTTTTTTCCTTGCCGTTTGATAACATCGTGCTGCCGCGCTGTAAAATGGAAGGACCTATTTACTATGACAACAATATTTTTAATGGACTGCAAGCGACTTGTCCCAAAGTTGGTACTGCAAACAGCAAAGGCATCGCTCTGTTTGTAGGCGACACAGCCAGCACCGTATTTTGACTCCGAAACTCTGTTTATTTTTCATTTATGACCCATTGCCGGGGTTTTTATCCCAAACGAAAAGAAAACGCAGGATTATCTTTTCGCAACGCTGAGTTTTATTTTGATTTCTTTGGCCCGAAATCCTGCCCTCGGCGCTATCAACACGTCGATTCGGGCCAATCTGCGGGAAGCGGAGAGCGATCCTATCTCCAAATAACCCTGCCGGGGGTATTAACACGCGTGACGGCTCCGGCCGTGGGCAGAGGGCGCAGCCCGAGGGGGTTGGACACCTTGCGGCAGCCCCCGGAGGAGGGGGGAGAAGGGAAGGGCAGTATCGGGGGGGATGCAGAGAAAGGGGTGGCCAGAAGTTCAGGGGAAGCCCCCGGGAAGGGGAGGAGACCCTCCCGTGGGAAGGGACCCCCCCTCGCCCGCCCCCGTCCCTGGGAGCTCCCTGGGAGTCTGCGACCCTTCGCTCGGGGTTACCGACTCGCCGGAGGTGGGAGAGGTTCCCCCCTCCATCCCCGATCCGCTTCCCATCGGAGGGGCCTCTGGACACCCGCTCCAAGGATTCCCGGCAGGGGCGGCTCCGTGCCCTGGCCCCCCGCACCCCGAGCAGGGCCGGCAGCGCTCCCAGAAAACCCCTGGGTTACTTTTTGTTTATTTCTTTTTATTATTATTTGTCGTCGTTGCTTATATTCTCTCTCTCTCTCTTTTTTTTTTTTTTTTCCTCATCCAAAACCACACTTAAAAAAATGATAAGGAACGGGTTTTATTGATTTTTTTTTTCCACCACAACATTAAGTTTATAACAACATAGGCTGTTTTAAAAATAGGACCGATCCCTAACAGAAAGCGAGAGGGCAGAGAGTACAACCGAAAGGGGAAAACAAAATTTAAAATAAAATAAGGAAAAGGAACCAACCAACCCAAACCCTTGGGAAGACAGCAAACAATTGTCAGACAACAGGTGAGTAGAGACTAAGACAGAGAGAGACTAGAGGTGTCCACTCCTCACTTGATTTCTGCCTATTAAAATCCACATACTCAATGGACTTTAGAAGAAAACTGTACATCATATCAAATAAATTAAAATTACCCTAAAGTTGATTGTCCTTCACTTAAAGCGCCCAGCTCACCGAATCTCCCTTATTTTATTCGCATAAGCCAGGTTGATGTTAATTCCCATGCCTTGCTCCTCTCTTCTCACTTTCCTTCACTCTTAATTCTTTTTATGTTTGTACAACATGAACGAATGCAGTTTTACAATGCTAAAACCCCTTTCCTCACCATTCAAATAAAAGCAGTGCTTTAAGAATCATCGTACAATATTGCACAGTTCAAAAGTACAATAATATTAATAATAATAATAATAATAATTAGTGTTACAAAAGAAAGCAAAAGGGTACAGATTTTTTTTCTCCCCAAAATACCGAAATAACTTTACAAGGAAAAAAAACCCCAAAACAACCTGACAGCTAGGAAAACAAGAATTATAAACAAGAATTAAAAATGGCTAAGTAAACGATAATAAATAAGGGTCACTCAAAGCGTGCGGGCATAGTTAACCGTTCACTTTGAGGCTGTATTTCTTGCTCGTAAAAGTCCCCATGACAGAAACAGAAAGGTACAAAAGGTGGGCAAGCAAAGAGGCAAAGGTCTGCTTAAATGAAAAGCCGTGGTCGATGAAGTTTGAGTCACGACAGGATCAGGAGCCTGAACAATTATTTGGAGGCAGAAGGAGAGGTCCGAAAGGAACAGAAATTCAGCTTCCCGTTAGCGTTTGGCAAATCTCGAGGAGTGGCCTGGGATCATTCCTTTTTTTATTATTAATCCTTTCTTTTCCCCCTTTTTTTATTATTTTTCCCCACTTTTTTCCCCTTTCTTTTTTTTTTTTTTTTTTTTTTTACAAAAATAAAACTAAAAGCCACAGAGACCATCGCGGTTTTCATCCACGTTTACAAAAGGTGTGACAGCTCCAGGGTTCTCTACAAGTTCCCGCTTTCGTTTTCCTCGTTTTCCTTTCCCTCCCCCCATTTTCTTTTTTTCTTTTTTTTTTTTTCCCCCCCTAGATTTTTGTGACTTTCCTCCTAACACCACACACGCCGAGGGGTCCCCCCCACCTCCGCACCTCTCTCCACCCAAACCCCGTGCTCCGCAGACGCCGGCCGGGTGGGTCGCACGAAGGGCTGGAGTACTTACAAGCGGGCGGGTGCCTTGCGCGCCTCTCCGCGCCCCTCCGCGCAGCGGCGGGCGGGCTCAGACGGGCCGCAGGAGCGGCACGGAGGTGACCACGGGGTGGGAATAGTAGACGGGGTGAGGGAAGGTGAGCAGGGGCTGCGTGCCGGGGGCTCCGCCGCCCCCCGCGCCCCCCTCCGCGCCCGAGTTCTCGTGGTACAGGATGGGGACGCGGACGATGCGCTGCGCGGCCGCGTGGCTGAGGTTGGCCGCCTCCAGCTCGGCCGCCAGCTGCCGCTTCCACTTGTTGCGGCGGTTCTGGAACCAGATCTTCACCTGGGTCTCTGTCAGGTGGAGGGAGGCGGCCAGGCCGGCCCGCTCCGAGCTGCTCAGGTAGCGCTTCATGTCGAAGGTGGACTCCAGCTGGAAGACCTGGCTGCGGCTGAACACCGTGCGCGTCTTCTTCTTGCGGCACGGCTTCTTCTCCGGGCTCTCCTCCCGCTTCTTCCAGTCCTCCGCGCCTCCCTCCTTCTTCGCCTCCTCGGAGTCGCTCTCCTCCAGGACGATCTCGTCGGGGCTCTTGGAGTCCAGCTCCTTCTGCTCCCCCTCCGCCTTCAGCAGCGGCTCCGGGGAGTCCCGGTCGGTGCCCGAGGCGGGGGACGAGTCCCTCAGCAGGGATTTCTCTGCGGCTGGATGGGAAGGACGAAGCGGGGGATGAAGAGGGAGGGATAAGGGACAAAAAAGAGACACCTTCACCACCCGGCCCCCGCGTCCCGTCGGGGGAAAAACGGGACGAGCCGGCCGGGGACCCCGCGTCGCCCCGCCGGCAGCTTCACCCCCCCGTGGTGCCCACCGCGGCCGCCCCGCCGGGGAGGGAGGGAAGGGAGTTGCGGGGAGCGGTACCTTCGGTGCGGGGCAGGTGGGCTCCGGCCGGCGTCAGGGCGTACGGGTACCACCAGGTCTGGGCGCGCTCCAGGCAGTGCGCGCTCAGGGCGAAGCGCGGCGCCGGGATCTCGAAGCGGGGGAAGGCGAGGTCTCCCACCTGCGAGAGGGCGAAGCCGGCGCCGTCCACCGCCGCCTTGCCCGAGGGGGCGAACAGCGCCCGCGGCTGCTTGGGGGGCGCCTTGGGGGGGCCGCCGTTGAGCAGGTTCTTGATGTAGAAGGACTCCTTGGGGGGAGGCGGCGGGGCGCTGGGTGGCTCCTGCCCGGTCTCCGGCATCCTCCGGTGCCCGCCCGGCTCCTGCCCGCCGCTGGCCCCGCAGCCCGGCGCGCAGGTGGCGGCTCCCGGCGGCGCGGGGGACGGGAGCGGAGGGGCGGCGTGGGAGCGCGGCGGCGGGGCCGGCCGGGGCCCCTCGCATGGGGGGGCGGCAGGACGGGGGGCCGGGGGGACCCGCGCAGCCCGCGGCACCGGGGCGCTGCTGCGGGCAGGCGGAGAGCCGGGGTCGTCGCTGCCGCCGCCGCCGCCTCCGCCGCCGCCGCCGCTGCTGCTGCGTCAACCTGGCGCCGGATGCTAATGATGAAATCAAAATGTCATCCCCGCTCCGCGCGGGGAGCACGCGGCGATTGGGCGCGCACAAAGGCGAATGGGATCAGGCGGGAGGCGGCGGGAGGAGAGGGCTCCGCGCAGCCCCTGCCCCGCAGCCGCCGCGGACCCGGCCCCCTCCCCGCCCCGACGCGCCGCCGTGCCCGGAGGCGGCGACCGCCCGACCGCCCGTCCCCGGCGATGCAGAGTCCAATGAGGCGGCGAGCGGGGCCGGGCCGGCGGCACAAAGGGACCGGCTGGGCGCAGGGAGCGCGGCGGGAGGCGAATGGCTCGGGACGAGCCGCTCCTGCCTCAAAACCGCGCCCGCCCCGCCCGCGCCGCCCCCGCGCCCCCGCCCCGCACCGACGGCAACAAAAGCCGCCCGCGCCGCAGGGGGGGCGGCGGGCCGGGCCAGGCCCCGCCGGGATGTCGGGGCCCCGGGATGTCCGGGCACCGGGATATCGGGGCACCGGGACACCCCTGCGCTGGGCACAAATGACTTTGCGGACGGCTGCGGGGCGGAGGCTGCGGGGCGGCGGCAGGGTTCTCCCCCCGACGGTGCCCTCCTTCCCGGGCATCCCCGCCGCGCCCTTCGGTCCCCGGCAGCGAGAGCGGGCAGTGGGACACGTCGAGCCCGCGGCGGAGGGGTGGCAGCGGACACGGCCCGGGAGCGGCCGCGGTGCTCCAGGGCACGGCCCGGCCCGGCCGCTCCCGGGGTCCATCCCCGCCGCTCCCGGGGTCCGGGCACGGGGTGCTCCCGGGGTCCGGTTATAGGGTGCTCCTGGGGTCCATCCCTGCTGCTCCCGGGATCCATCCCCACTCCAGGGATCCATCCTGGCAATTTCCCACATCCACCTGGCCGTTCCCGTGATCCATCCCGGCCGTTCCCGGCATCCATCCCGGCCGTTCCCGGGGTCCATCCCCGCCGCTCCCGGGGTCCATTCCCGGGATCCATCCCTGTTCCCCGGGTCCGGGCACAGGGCGCCCCCTACCGGCCCTGGGAGGGCCCCGCGTCCCGGGCCGGGCGGTCCCGGAGCATCCCCCGCACCGCACGGCACATCCCGGGACACCGGGAAGAGGCGGCTCTGGGCCCCGGGAGCCGCGACGAGACCCCCGGCACGGCGGTGATGCCGCGAACTGCCCGCGGGGAGCAGGTGGGGCCCCCGTTGGAAAGGGAAGGGAAGGGAGAAGGGAAAGGAAAAAGGAAGGGGAAAAGAAAAGGGGAAAAGAAGGGAAAAAGGAAGGCAAGGCATAGGAAAGGAGAAAGAAAAGGAGAAAGAAGAAAAGGAGAAAGGGAAAGAAAAGGAGAAAGGGAAAGAAAAGGAAAAAGGGAAAGGGAAGGGAAGGGAAGGGAAGGGAAGGAAGGAAAGGGAAGGGAAGGGGAAGGGAAGGGAAGGGAAGGGAAGGAAGGGAAGGGAAGGGAAGGAAGGGAAGGAAGGGAAGGGAAGGGAAGGGAAGGGAAGGGAAGGGAAGGAAGAGGGAAGGAAAGGGAAGGGAAGGGAAGGAAGGGAAGGAAGGAAGGGAAGGAAGGGAAAGGAAGGAAGGGAAGGGAAGGGAAGGGAAGGGAAGGAAAGGAAAGGAAAGGAAAGGAAAGGAAAGGAAAGGAAAGGAAAGGAAAGGAAAGGAAAGGAAAGGAAAGGAAAGGAAAGGAAAGGAAAGGAAAGGAAAGGAAAGGAAAGGAAAGGAAAGGAAAGGAAGGAAAAAAGGGGAAGGAAAAAAGAAAGGCGAAGGAAAGGGGAAGGAGGAAGGAAAGAAAGAATGCAGAGCTGTGGACTGAGTTATTTTTACATGTACATACATGCAACAATCTCTCCATTTAAGTATTTTAATACTCTAATCAAATGTGATTTCTCCTGCCAATTCCTTTTAAAGACACCCACTGGGCAATTTGAAACAAGACATCTTTTATCTGAGTCAAACTTCTCAGTGGTATTAATGCTTGCAAGGTATCCCCAGGAGTACTTCTTCCCCTGAACACTTGGGGCTACAAATAGAGGGAATATTTATATAGAGTAATGTAACATTTTTGGCTGCAATAGACCTGGTATCTCATGTACCTTTGTCACATCTTGAGGATGGGGCTCAGCAATTATTAGTTTACAGAAATATTCTGGTTTTATTAAGAACTATTTCTTGTTTCTGCTCTTGTTAACAACATAAAGGCACCAGGCAAAGTAAATATCAACAGAAATTTTTCAAAGAAATGCTATTTCTCTGGGAACACTCCTCAACTCTGGTGTAATGTGTATAGAAAAAAAAGAAAAAAGCGACACAAAATAGTTTTTATATAGAAACCAGTCCATAGACACTTAACTTGAGCTCCTGGGTTAAAGCTCTGTGCTATCTGTTTGCAGGTCTTACATGGAAAACCAAGGGTGCAAAGTTCTTATAGAACTTATTCTCCATCTCAGTGAAGATTTTATTTAGATATGAGCCACCAAAATAATTCTGTACTGAAACTCCCACCCTTTTCCATCCATCTTTCACTGCTTTGGTAATTATGAGGTCTTAATCCGTTTGGAGTCCCTCAGGGCAAACAACTCCTGGTAGAAAACTAAGCAAGGATGAAAAATCAAACCAGCCTCTGGAAATGTTAAAAGAAATTCCCACTTTGCAATTCTTTATTACAAAAAAACCAAATCAACCAAACAAAAAAACCTTGCAGTGCTTTAAAAGAGCCTTTCTACATCTCTATCATTTAGGGTCCATAGGTTTCTCACATATTTATGTATTTTATTTATTCCCCTCCCCAGCAACATCTGGATATTAAAGACTGGTATTGACCATCCCCCCCCATGCCCACTGGTGATGGAGCTGAGTGGATTTTGCTGCAGTCTTTCTTTATTTCTGTTTCTAGACCTGCGCTCCTACCATTCCATTGTAAACAGATAATTATTATTTCATTAGCGTTCCAATTCAGAATTAATTGGCTAATTTACACATGGATCAATTGTATAAATGTGATGCTTGTGATAGGTCCTTGATATGATTCAAAGTAATTGTTTATTTTCGGGTTTTGGCTGTATTGTATTGCAAAGTGATTTATCCCCTTATTTATCCTGTCTCGGCACTGCCTCTTCTTTTTCATTATTTTTCTAAAGAGCTGCACTCTTGCTAGGCTCAAGCACGAACCTGTGTGGCGTGATTCTGTGGTTCCCACACTTAGATGAGCTCCCAAAAGCCCTGCCTGGCAGCCTGCTGGTGTTACCTGCTCATTCTTCCACAGGGAAGTGCTGAAGCACCTCCTTGCATCAGGCTTTAGATGCTGAGGAGGAGAGGGGAAAAAAAAAAAAAGGGATGAGAACACAGTTAACAGCTTGCCCCACACAGAAACACTCCCTTCCCAGGCAATCAAAATGAATTCTCCCCCCACCAGATTTTATCTGCTCTCCAGGCAGATAAGCACAATTTTGGGAATGCCAGAGATTAGCTGCTGTAGGGTTTGAGCCGTTGTCAGTAGCTCTCCTCTTCCTACTGCAAATCTTGCCAGATTACCGGTGCCTTCCCAAAATCTGAGTTAATCAGAAACAAGGCATTTCTCTGTCATTCTTTCAATTGCTGCTTCTGAAAGGCATGACTGGAAACAGAGGTTACCCAGAAGAGGGATGCTACTTTCCCATCATAAGGAATGCCTCTTTGCAGGATGTATTTGATAAGGATGTTTTATTCAAGACTGGAAAAACTACAAGGGAGTTGTGCTTTGTAGCCTGTCTCAGGTTTCACCAGGCTGAGTGGATCAGGGGGTATGTGACGTGTGTGGGTTGAGAGGTATTTTGGAACAGTTAAAGTTGTTCCCTTATTATGCCTCACAATGGCATTTTTGTGCCTTTAAATGGAAGGCTTTGTTAGTCTCTCTTTTCCAGTGGCTTCCTGGCAAGCTGAGAGTCCTCTCTGACAAATATTAGAATCTTACAGCACTTCAAGAAAGCAGGTTGTTCAGCTTAGGGGATTTTTGTTTCTGAGACTCATCACAGTCCTGTGTCTGACTCACAGAAACATTATTTTTACCGGAAAGGGGAAAAATTTCTAGGTTGTGATATTTTTGTGAACCCAGCGCTGCTGCAAATTCCGTGTAATTTGGAATAAATCCACGGGGGCAGAACTGATGGGCAGATGATGCAATCTAAGCGCAGCCTTTATCTCACGCAGCACCACACACGTGCTCTGTATAATGTGATATGATGCTCTGATGTCATCACAAACTCACACAACATGTCCCCTGCTTTTGTCATTTTGACTTGCCCACTGGTCTGATTTCTGGCAGGTTTAATCATCTTGATATTAGTCATGTGTGTACAGCTTGTCACTGCCACAGGTGAACTCACAGAATGGAGGTCAGACGATACACTGGAGGAAATCCTTTGTGAAAAGCACCATGGGAAGATTTGAAGGCAGAGCATGTGCTGTTCTTTAACATCTCATCCAAACATAAGCTTTACTGTAGCTCACCCTGCCAGTTTCAAAATATTCCAGGACAGAAACATTTCGAAAATTTCAGGACAGAAATACCCAGAGAACAATGGGTAGGGGGTGGCTTTGCAGCTTCTACGCCCCAAAATCAAACCCAAAGCTAGGCAGACATCGGGACTGGTGAAATTTGAAATAAGTAGATCTGTTTGTGGCCATAAACAGCTCATTTATTAAAATCCACCAAAAAAAATCCTGGCACCACACCTGAAAAGCTCTGAGTATTTCCAGTTCCTACTGAAATAGAACATTTCTGCAGAGCTGTGTGGTGAATGGCCTGGCTAGAAAAGAGGTGTTAAAACCCACACTCAGCCTTCACATCTCAGATCCAAACTGTCCATTTGCAGAGAGCCAACAGAGAGCAGAGCAGATCCAATGTTTGTGTGCAGGGCAGCTAGATAATGTGCAGTTTTAGGAGTTCTTAAATAATCATTGATTTCAAAAGTGTTACAGCCCATTGACTCAAAAATCAGCTGCTTATAAAGACTCTTATGTTCATGTCACAGATCCTTGGCAATTGCACAACAGTTATGCTGAAGATGCATACTGAACAGGAGCTGGGTTTTGAATTTTATCAAAAGACCCTGAGATCACCTGAATTTCCCTAAGAATTTTGGCTGTAAATGGCATGACAGCCTGAACCAGCTTGTTCTGAGTCAGCAGATCGCCAAAATAGCTTGTGGTTTTGCAAAATAAATGAATGATTGGGTCATTTGGTGCTTCCACGGAGCTGCTTTGTCAAAACCTCAGTGTGCTGTGCACTTATTAACGACTCTGTCTTGCCTGCCAGTCCCCTGGGAAGGCTACTCCTCAGGGAAGCTCAGTGTTTTAAGGAATCCCAAGAAGCCAAAGTGATGCACACACCTCAGGAGCCTCCTTCCACCTCTTTTGGCTGGGGCATCCTCAGGACATCTTGTCCTCAGATAAACAGACAGCTCAGGTCCTCTCATCGCTCCTGTGGTGCACAGACCCTGTTCTGCCAGTTCTGCAAAACAGAACAGAGAAAAGAAGATTTCTGGCCTTTTTTCCCACATAATGTCTCTGTACATTCCAGGGAAAACCTTATCCTAGGCAACGAGGTTGCTTATTTATCTCTCTATATTGATATAAGTGCTCAAATCCACCTTATAAAAACAAAACATCAGAGGCCAAGAAATTACTGCAACTGGGCAAAAATTCTTTCCTCCAAAGACAAACTCCAAATTGTCCTTCTTTGACTCACAGCTCGACATTTATATCTTTGTTTGTTGGTTGGTTTTTGTTTGTTTGTTTTGGTGTTTGGTGTGGTTTTTTTTTTACATTGCTTCTCTTTTTTTTTTTTTTCATGGTTGAAAACCTGGAGATCTATTAGAAGGGTAAGCATTACATAGAAAATATTTTTCATGTATTTTAGTTAAACACTAGCAATATATACTAGGGATTCATCAGTAATTAACTTAATGAAAGCAATGCTTGTGGAGAGCAGTAGAAGGATTAAATGCCCTGTTGTGCAAAACTTCTGATACTCATCTTCCTCACCATCAAAACCACTGTGGTTACACCAGTTTTCTGCACAGCAGGAGATTCCCTTTGGCATTAGACCACAAGGATCTTTCTTGCACTCTGGAATGTTGGCATGAAACTCCTTCCTCACACAGAGATATGAGAAGCAATCATGAAGCACTAACAAGGCACGACCAAAGAGGACTTTTTCACCTCATTTTACAACAGCAGGTTTTTGTCATGTCACTAAGGATCTATGAATAATATCAGGAAAAAAAAATAAAGGGGACTGTGTACAATTGAACACCTGGTTCAAGGTGGCAGGTAAGGCAAATAATAATAAAGTACCATGTATGACAGATAGTGGAACAATTTCAGCTTGGCACAGGCATGAAATGCAACATATTTAAATACTGTTTGGTATCTACAGAGCAATTGAGTTGACAAAATAATACTTTTAGCATAGTAAACAAGCATTAGGTGTTTTTCCTCAGCAGCCTGATATGTATTCTTGCCATGTGCTGTCATCCCCAGAGTATGAAATCTAAGTTGCTTATGTAATGCTGTCATTAAAAAAAAAAAACAAAACCCCACAGCAAAACCAACCAAAACAAACCCAACCAAAACAACCCCCCCAAAAAAACCCTCCTTATAATATATTTCCATTTCTTTAGATCACTGTTACTTCGATATTCCAGTCAGGAAAATCATATACAGCACACGTCATGCTGCCATGAGAAGTTTGTTATGTATTGCTGTGCTTGAGAGCTGCAATGGAGTGAGGAATAGAGGAAACGCTAAAAGACTCGAGGGCAAACCTGTGAATGACACCTCTGCTTCTTGTTTGGTTGTTTATTGGCAGCAAGGGCTGCTCTGAATGAGAGGGTAAGGCGCTGTCTCTCTGGTTAGAGCTTCTGATTTTATTCTTGCAAAAAGCACTGAGGCTGATCAGAGATTGCGGAGCACTGATCAGAATTTCCAGATGCCCTTGAAAATGCCCTTCACCTTCATAATCAAGCTCTGAAATGATAATATATTGATTGGAATGCTCCGCAGCAGCGTGACACACTGAGGGTTATTGATAAGCAGCTCTGTTATTTTCAGGTGACAAACAAGGGCAAGGGGAGGCGATTAAAGCAGGGATGCAGAGCTGCCACGATGATATTCAGCTGGAAAACTTGGGCTACGCCAAAAAAGGTCTTTGCTTTCGTCTGGGAACGGGTTTTGAACCTGAATTCGCGGAGAATAATTTCTAACGTCATTACAACGATGCTAATAAACACTCATCCAGCAAGGAACGGGGTTTGCTTCCCGGCTCGTCCCGCCCCACTTCAGCACCGCGGCCAGCGCCGGGAGCCGTGGGGCAGGCTGGCACTGTGCGGGGCGTCTGCCCGCAGGTTTAGGGCCGGTGGGTCCCATCCTGCACCCTCCTCCCCGTGCTCCGCACATCCCGGGATGACGCTGCTCCGAGCAGGGTGAAGAGCCGGAGCCCCCTCTGTGCTCGCGAGGAGAAAGAGGGGACCCAATCTCTGTAACCTCGAGGAAAAAAAAAAAAAAAAAAAAGAAGAATTAGCTATTTTAACAGCTCCTGAACGACCAAATAATTAGTTGCATCAAACCCTGAGATTACAAGCTAAACGCAGCACCCTTTGTCTGCTGTGTCCCGAGCGTTCACAGGCAAATTCAAGAGCATCACATCTTATTTTAATATCATTTTATAAGAAGATGTGGGAATCGTTTCGCTTTCCAGCAGTGTTGGCACATTGCCCTGTTTATTCTCCAGATGGTATTTTTTGTACTTCCCAGAGATATATCAAAGTTTATGCAGTATATGTGTAACTCGGAGGAGATGGAAAAGACATTGACAATATTAATTGTTTCATAAATAGTGGCCGATAGGATATGCCTTTTATACCCTTGGCTTAAACCCTGTTATTGAAAAACCAATACCCTGCCATTTGTTTATACTTTTCTTGGCGTGCAAGGCAGATATATTAGAGTGAATGAAGCTAATAAAAGGCTCCAGGCAGCATTTTCCACACTCGACTTTCAGGCATGGCCCCTTTTTTCAGAAGAAAACTGTCTTTTATTTGGGAACATCATAACCATTCTGCCTGTCTGTAAAAATGTATGAAGAACCAGAAATTACAAAGGGCCAAATAGAAAGGGCCCTTTGCTTTTAGGTGAGCACTTCTGCACAGGGGCGATTCCACAGGCTCCACAGACCTGCTTGTGCAAGTACCTGCTGAGACAGAGGCATGAAGGGCTCCACCAGCCAACTCTGAGGCAAAGCTGCCTCAGAGACAAAGGCTCAGAATAAAAAACACTTCTTATATTCAGTGGTCTTATTTGGATACAAAAAGTTAATCACAGAGCATGGAAAGAGGAGCTGCAACCAATTCCAAAGGCAGCACGTGACTGATGGTTTCAAGACAAGGAAAACACTCTGCAAATTAATTACTGGAGAGCTTGAAAAAAGTTTGTCGTTCAAGCGATTCTAAAAGAGACTCTTGGGGAAACTGCTTGCACTGCAATCATTTTACTCCTTCCAGTCCTTTAATTTCTTTTACTCAGTATTTTAGTCCCTGCAGGAAGGAAGAAGCAGGTGGGTTATGCTGGGTTTACCTGGTGGGTTTTGGTGAGTTTACCTCTGCTTTAATTTTTGAAACTATTTAAAAAGTGACCTCTGCAGTGTCACATGCAAAAGAAATACAGCCCCTGCACATCTTTTAAACAGGAGTTTGAATGCTATCGTGTTCTGCTAAATTAGTTTATAGTGTTGGGAAGATATATTAGCATAGCAGAAAGCAAGGACTGGAATGTGGAAAATCGAGAGAAGAAAGAAGGAAGAAAACGCAACCTCACCATTCAATGTTCCTGGAAATTTCCTAAAAATTTGTGAAAATGTGCTATGCTTGGTTTTGTTGGTTTTTGTTTTTGTATAGAATGAAACAGCTCCACTGCAGCCTTGGGTCACTTCTGCAGGATACCAAGAGAAAAAATAATCCTTAAGGCATTTGCCACAGGGACTCCCAGGCTTTTCCCTTGATCTGTGTGCACAAGGAATGTGAAGCTTGATGTCCCAGTTTTCAAAGCAGCTCTGCATGGATCCTCTCCTACAACTTTTCTATGCAGATACAAAGGTCTGGCAAAGGCATAACATTCATTACCAGAGGGAACACCAAGGCACGGCCCTTTCTCTATTTCATTTGAGCTCCAGGGTGGAGGAGGCTTTGCTCAGCAGCCATATATTATTCCAGACCTGTTTGTTGCTCAGTAAATCAAGAGTATCTGACTTCTCCAGCATCTCTCAGGCCCAGAAGGTTTTCGGGGACAGTTTTCAGAAAAGTAGAAGTCAGCTGAAGAACGCAGAGGAAGAAAAGCCAGGGGCAGTGGTGGAGGCCTGTGTGGCACCAGGTGTCAAAACCTGGCAGTGCCCTGATGTTTTATTTTCCACCCAGGGAAAGCCTCTGCACACCCAGACTTCAGAGGCACCTGGAATGGACTGTCAGGTGCTTACAGGACTGAAGACAGCAGGAAAAGTAAATGTTGTCTGGAAGGTGCTTTCACTTATCGTGGTTTAGCCCAGTGGTGCCTGTAGTAGTTGTTCTTGGAACAAGATGAAAAAGGACCACTGTGAGAAGGTTCATCCACCCTAAATCTTCCTGTGGTCAGCAGGAGCTGATCAGGTGGAGGGAAGAGCATTTGGGCCACCCAATAAAGAGCACACTTCAAAGAGCCTTGCTCTGCTGCAGTTTCAGCCCCAGAAGTGCCACGAGGAGTGATGTGCAAAGCACGACCTTTGCCAGTTGCTCTGGAAGGCCAACCCAGAAACCAAGGGAGAATTTTTCTCCACCAGCGAAAAAGCAGGTGTGATAACTGGCAGTGTCTGTGCAAAGCATTTATCTTAGTCATGATAATCTCACCACTGAGCTCTAATCTCCAGGTCCAGCCTGAGAGAACACAGTGCACACCACTGAGGCTGACACAGCAGTACACTCCTGCCACCCACAGCAGCTGTTGAGCTCATCTGAAACACCCACAACCAAATCCCACTTCCAGCAATCCACGGGCTTGCCTTTCCCCTTAACCTGCCAATTCCAATGGCCTGCAATTAAATAAGAGCCTTCCTCCTGCTCCAGGTCTCCCTGCCCATCCTCCCTCCGAGGCTGTGGCTTTAATTTCACCCTTCCCACAGCAGCAGACTCTGAGGGCAGGCAACAGGATTGTGACTCATCAGGTACTGTGGGAAGTAATGACGATCCAAAAAGCAAACGGAGGTGGGCAGTGAAGGAGAAATCACTTATGCAAATAGAAATATTTTCAGTAATGATCAACAGCACGAGAAAGAATATAGGAAAAATTAAATTAGGCAGAGGAGCTTCAATTTTAAAATGTTCCCTAAGTGCTAGAAACCTTCCCATCTTCATTTTTTTCCCTTTAAACTCTGTCATTTGTACAGCCTATTAACCTTTAACTTTATGACTATCCTAACGTGAAATACTGGCAGCATTTAAGTCTGAGAATACTAGAGACCTACCTTCCTGGCTGGCAACAGAGGTGAAGCACTTTCTTTTAAATCAGTCATTTTTAATATCAGTCATATACACTCAGCATCAGAGACACTATTTTTAGATTCACCTGCTGGTGTTACTTATAATAAATGCTCTACAGTGATCTGTCCTCAGAGGTCTTACAGTTTCCTTCTTGTCTGTCCTCTCCCAGCTGGTCACCCTAATTGCAGCCTTCAATTCTGCTCAAAAGTAAAAGAGAAAATTAAATTAAACCACTTCCTTCAAACTCCCTCTTTCCTGCTCTTGAAGAAGGCAAGGTAAAATTAATTATTCGTGTTTACAAGAGCTGCTGGGGGCTCGAGCTGAGGACTTCATCGTGTGAAGCACTGAGCCACTGCTACTCCAGCTATTTCTGCCCTGCAGACCTGGCAGCGTGGATGGGGCAGGTGAAGGAAGGGTGATTAAGTGACTTCCAAAAGGTGGTGAAGACGAAGTGGCTCCTGTGGACGGTGCGTGCCGGGGCCGTATCGATTCCACCTGCGGCGGGGGATGGAAGAGCTTTAGCACAGAGCTCGTGAGGTTTTAATTGTTACCATTATTTCAAACCATAAGAGTGACAAGGGCTGCTCAGACCTGAGGACGGGAACTTCTGCTGCTGATGTCTGAATCTTGGCAATTAAACAGCAACCTGGGGTTGAGAGGGGAGGATCTATCGGGAAGTTCCTCGATGGCTGCCCCTCTGCCAGTGAGGGCATTGCTTGGGGGCTGCCCCTGGCCCTACTGTGGGGCATCACTGTGGCCTGGGAGAGCTTCCAGAAAGAACTGTCTCAGTCGGAAAGAACAGCCAAAGCTGTTACACTGATGGCTGAGAAAACACTGCTTCCGAGCTGAACCAGCAGAATTTATTTACACAAAGCCTTCCCCTTTTCCCTCGCTCTTTCAGACTCAGCAAACCTTCGAGAAGCTCAGCAGGGAGTCCTGAAACAGCACGTAAAAGCCAGTTTTCCAGGCAGGAGCCTGTGCCTCTCTCCTCAATCAGAAAATATCCAGCCCCAAGGAGCGAGATGGGGACCACGGTGGCCCCGACTGCCCATCCCTGCCCTGCACACCTCCCATGTGGCTCAGGGACAGGAGCTTTCACTCTCTTTTGGGGAGTCTTCTGCTCTCAGGACCGTTCTCCTCAACCTGAAAAAGGTCTGGCTTCTTCCCCTCTCTCCCTGGAACTGCAGGCTTGCTTTTGAGTAAAAGTGATCAGCCATCAGCCCAGGATGACCAGGGGTTCTGGAAGGCATTTTGGCCATGAATCAAATTCAGTCAAGGAAAATGAGCATGTGAAATTTGAGCAAGACTTGGCCAAAGGAGGAAATGCAGAGCTAAGTTTGCTCTTGCATCCTGTGTGAATCCCTGTACTCACAGGGATGGATTTATGAGGTGGCAGAGGAAGCAGAACAGCATTTATGTTGGTGTCTACAGCCATGCCCAGATTTTGCAACAGATTCTGTACAAAGCACCCGTGACATGCAGCCCCATGAGCTGAGCCAGCAGGCTGCATGGCACAGGGGTTTCCCCAGATGACATCCCAGGTCCCTGCGGGGACAGCAGGCACGTGCCACCACACCTGGCACTGCCAGCACGCCCATGTGTGACTCAGCTCTCAGGACCCACAACACCTTCTGTTCTCGTGGGGCCTGAGGGAACCCCCCCAAACTTCAGTGGGATTCAGCCCTCTCCTCATGGAGCTGCTTTTCCAAACTCCAGCTGGGTTTAGGCACACGTTTGGTTTAGGAGCGCTCTTGGGCCCCATTGATTTTAATGTAACAATCAGATGTTTAAAACTTAGCATGTGTCAGATTGCTGAAGTGAATCACAGCAGGCTGATGCTGGTGCTCACAGGCCTTGCTGTCCCAAACCCGAAATCAGATGATCCCAAATTCTTCCTTTTATTTTGCCAGAAGGTACAGTTTCCTAAAAGGAAGGGAAGTACAAATGAATTTGGAAGGGAAACTCCGTGAAGCTTCTTGTTCATTTAGCTCCTACTCTCAGGTATTTCATTTTTGGCATTTACCTAAAGTTTTCATCTTTCCAAGTCTTGCTTTATGGTTAGTATAAGGCCAGCCTGAAAGATAATATATTGTGACTGTTATATTATTTATTTCAAAGCCAAGTTATTGATTATTGCACGCTGAAAATGACAAATGGCACCTGAGAAAGGCACGGTCAGCGAGTTCTATTAAAGAAATGATAGTATTGCTCATGGATTGTTAAAAGGTTCAGTTTAGGTACTTTATAGGTTTATATCCATCACTATTTAATGACCAAATGATGAAAAATATGAGTCACGGGGACAATTTCTTTCTGTTGCAGTTTTACTTTTAAGCAGTTGGCAAAATAAGAGAAATTTTTGTGCTAAGGGTTTATGCACTCAGACCTTGTAGCAGATAATCTAGGAATGAGCCTGATCATTTTAAGGGCAATGATTTAATGCAGGTAACTATTGCTTACCTGGAGCACACTGGGGTGGATCAAATCCTTCCTGTGCAGTGCTGGTGCTTATGAGTTGGTGATGGGAAGCAGTCAGGCAGGCAGGGGGAGTGAAGGGGGGCCCATTGAGTTACACAACCCCTCCAAAGAGCCCCACTGACTCCTCAGAGATCCTTGTCGTAGCCCAGTCCCAGGCCAAGGCATAGGGAAGTGCCCATTTCCCCAGTGAGCCC